>NC_084518.1:16814878-16842378 GCF_024500385.1 Phyllopteryx taeniolatus
ACAAAAATCCCCACATTTTTCAGTATTCCACATTTTTCTTGACGACGTTCCCAAATTAATGCAGACGTTTTACATATAGGAATCTAATTTAAGCATTCACATGCAATTTCTACAGAAATTGCATTCTCTTGTATATATCAATACTTTTTTATGTGGTATGGTTCATAAAAAAAAGTTGACTATTGCTCAGCTCAGAACAATAGTAAAGGCCAGTGAAGATCTAAGAAGGAAAAATGTACATTTAGATGAATTGGTTCAGTCTTTTTAGAAGCCGGTTTTCTTCTGTCCTTTTTTTCCCTTTGAACGGAAATTTACAAACGTGAACCACTAACCATTTGTCGATGGCCGGTGTGTGATGAGTGTATGTAAACTTGAATAAAAACCACGTTTGTTCTCACATGTCCTAGTCCAATCATTTGAGCAAATATATTGGGCCAAAGGTCCGCTGGGAAGTTTATCCTCCATATGCTGGCAAGAGGATTTGCTCACACAACACAACAGACCCTGCTCAGAAGCACCCGAAGGCACCACTTGCATGAAGAATCGCGTCGTATTTTTGGACGTCGAATACAAGTGAGTCAGAGTGTGCTTAATTGCAGCAAGAGAGTAGAAACCTGCAGATTGTGTCATTAAAACATGAATCAATGCTTTTATGTATGAGCCCAATAACAAATGAGCTATTTGCTGCCATTTTTGCATATGGCATATGGTATGCATAAACATGACACAACCCACCAACCCACCCCCACAGCCGTAGAAGGGGGCTGTCGCTTTCGATCAGCTCGCGTGAAGCCACGCAACCGAGGAGCTGCTAGCGTCAATTTAGCAAACGCGCTTTCATTTGATTAAAAAACAAAAAAACTAAAGCAAAAAAAAATAAAAAATGTGCAGCCTTAAGGCTTCCTCTGACTTTAAATAAACCAGGTTAGAGAAGGGCAACCCAATAGATTGTAACTATTTGTGAGCAGGTCAGCTTTATTTCAAAAGCTTCATTATTTTTGGCTGATTTACCAAAAAATAAACACGAAATTTAGGCAAAAGTATTTAGGCTGATATACCAAAACTGCTTTACCTAGGCCAATTGGGCTAATTTAGTCGTGTTTTATCAACCAACTTTACAAAAAGCTATGTTTTTAGGCTACTTTGACAAAAAAAAAAAAAAAAAAAAAACTATGAAATAATTTTGAATACTAATTTTGAAATACTAGCTTATGTTGGTGGATCCTATCTTATTGGTTAACAGACTACATTGTAAAACATTTAGGCTAATTTAGCAAAACTATCTTACCTGGGCTAATTTGGATCATTTAGTCAGGTTTTATCACACGACATACTAACAAAAAAGCTATGTTTTAGGCTAATTTAAAAAAAACAAAAAACTAAGGTATTTTAACAAAAACCTACAGACTTTAGTCTAATTTAACAAAAACAGCGTACTTGGCTAATTTGCTCATGTTTTAAACTATGCTACATCTTGTTTTGGCCTTTTTGATAAAAAATGTAGAACGTTACAACACAAAACATCAACAAATCACAGTTCAGCACTAAATGTCAAATTATGCCTTTACACACTTTCATTTATTCTCTTAAAGGTGTGAAGAAAAAAAAAACACTTGTGAGCCCATAATAATCTAAAAGGGATATAAATTGCAAGCCAAGCGAAAGACAAAGCTCATAAACAGCTCTAATAAGAAAAAAAAATAAGAAAAAAAATGTAATTTAACATATCGTTAACCCACAGTGAGCCTCTGTGGACCCACCGATGCATCATGGGAAATCATTCACACACGTTTAATTGACTAAATTCACATACTCACAGGCACAGGCACACACACACACACACTCATACGCGCACATTCACGTACTTACACTAAAACAAACACATTCTCACAGTCTCAGTGTCACACACGCCTTCTCTTTCACACACAATCTCACACACACACGTTAAAGTGTGGTTTAAAATGTCTGGCCACTGCCTGATTGGCCCAAGCGGCTTAGAAATGCTAAGCCTCGTCACATGCCGTCAAGAGACAAACAATCAACATTTTTCCCAGCCCTCGTGCTGACCTCCAGTCCTGGAAAGTTCTACGCAGACTTTGATTGACAGCAGGACAGACATTTGGGCAAACGCAAACCAATCGGTTTTTATCGATTTACTCAATCCCCCACCCCCATGCATTGCTGTTTTGTGTCAAAGGTAACTATTTGGATTCTAAGTCTACTCACGAATTCCGGAAAATAACAGGGTTCTGACGTCCCAGCAGTCTTGAAGGTAGAATTAGCTGGACTAAGTTGAGCCGCTTTTATGCTGCTTTTTTTTTTTTTATCTGTCAGAAAGAGGTTATTTAGCCACATGCAAGAGTCACTTCAGTGTATGCCCTCCGAGGCAAAAAATAAAATAAAATTGCATTTACTGTATTGATAGAACGGAATTGGGAAGCGTATGTTTGCTCCAAGCGACAAAAAAACTTTTTCTCATGAATAAATTTCCATTTTTCCCCATTCACACTTTGAGAGTTTGTCAGTGGAGGCGGCTCCTTCCCGAGGAAATTAGACGATAGTGAGGGAGTTTAAATTAAAAAGAAATATTCCAGAGTAAGAAGCAGGAAAGCGGGAAGACCACAGATCATAATTCAATTATCATAATTGTGTATGTGCGTAAGGCCTGGATTATATGAAAAGTGGCTTTTGGTAACTGTTGTTGCTTTTCATCTGCTTGGGCAGGCACGCAAACATACAGAGCGTCAATGCAAAGTGAATTGCAAAACTGAAAAAGCACAGGCTTTAAGGGCGTACCGAACGGTAGCAGTGAAAGACTGTGGCTGTGCGAAAGTGTCGCTGTTCTGTGCGAAAGGGATTGAGTCGGAAAAGCGTGTTGAAGTCTATGTGCAAACGCGCACACAGCCAAGCGAAGGTTCCGTTTGCTGGGTTCTGTGTGAAAGCCAGGTGAATAAATGGCAGCAAAACAGATGCGACAAACCGTGAGTGAAAAGGAGCTTAAACAACTAACAACAACGTGTGGTCTTTATAGGGGACTCTCTTCTTTTCAAAAGCCTCTGCTCAGCAAAAAGAGCCTTAATGAGCCTACGCGCATCGCCTCCACTCGTCCTCGGATGCATCCTGGCCTGCACGTTGAGAATTTTGCGTAAAAGCCGACAACGAGTTGAAAGGTTGTCCGAAAAGCCCCGCAGACATAATTCAGAGCAGGCTGCTGCCAGTTCACCATCGCTAATCTGTTTGTTTTGCCCGCTGATCGGCCCTTTATGTGCCTTTGCGCGATAGGACTTTTATGTGCGTGTGTGTTGAAACAATAGCGAGCAGTGTTCCATTGGCCAAACGCTGACCGAGGATCAGCGGGCGCAGTAATCCAACATCATGAGGCACAGCAGCCCATTTTGGTAGTAAACTAGTTGGGCCACAATTCATCACCCCTCTCTGTTATAGTTGCTGCCTACTAGAGAAAAGAAATAACCCTGCCTGGTCATCATTCATAATCTTTCCACACAATCATTGCCAAATTGTATGTTTGCTACAGCAGCCTGTTCCGGTAGCGAACTAATTTTCCCCTCTGCTGGTTGCTGTTCCCGAGGAAAATGTCTAATGTCCACAAGGCCTGCTTGGAACTCAAAATCTTCCCACACAAAACTTTGGACTCTTATTGTTGGCTGCATTACATATTTGATACAGCAGCCAGTTTAAGCCAGAAAACTAGGCGAAAACTACCCTCCGACCTACTGGACAAAAGTCCACAATGGCTAATCGCCATTCAAAATCTTGCCACACAGGACTATTTTATTCCTTACAAAAGGATATATTAGTTACAGAAGCCCATTTAGGCAGCAAACGAGTTGGGCCTGAATTAACTGCCCCCTCTGGTCATTGGGGTCGGTCGACTGGAGAGAAAACAAAAACAAATGGCCTGATCATCCAAAATCGTCCGACACCCAACTTTTATTCTTTACCAAATAACATTTGCAACATGAGCCCGTTTAGTCAGCAAACGAGTCGGGCCTAAATTAATTGCGCCCCTGCTCGTTCCAGCTTAGTAGAGAAAAAAGTCCAAAAGGCCTCGTCCTCATTCAAAATCATTCCACACAAAACTCCACTTCTTTCGTCAGCCCGTTTAGGCAGAAGAATTCTAAAGGTTCCACGAATGGATGATTTAAGCAATGTCACTGTAGAATTGTTGGACACACGCTGTATAAACAAGAGACATCAGGGCCTTGGTACTATTTATACAAGCTGAGGTGATGCAGTGTCGCAGGCCCGTCGCTTCGCCCATGCAGCCCGGACGTTTGCCTTTGAACAGCGCCGCGCACGTGAGCTGCCGTTTGAACACTGCATCCTCGCAAATTATTCTCACATCAGCACTTTCAGGTTATGCCGCGTTGCCTCATTAACACGTCCTCAGGACATGCCAGACGCTAGTACTTTAGCCGAGAACTTGGTGAAGCAGCATGAGGCTCATTTAGACAAGGTTGTTGTTTTTTTTCACGACTGGTTCCAGGAAACAAGTTGCCGCCATCATTCATCATGACATGAACATCCCAGGAACGTCAGTCTAATTATTCACGTGTATTACGTTGCATGTTATGCTATGGACAGTTAAATGTAACGATAGAATCAGATCACAATATCACGATTAATACTATTTTACAATAGCATGATATCACAAAGTCATGATAGTATACCACAGTATCACCATAGCATTTTCATACAATCAGAAAATATCACGACAGCAGGACAATACGATATCACAGTAGCCCATTAAACGACATCATCGTATCACGATAGCATGATATCACAATATTATGATAATAGCATGCTATCACGATAGCACCATACCACAATATCAAAATATAACAATAGCGTGATATCACGAAAAAAACGATATTAGAATCTCATGATAATATGATATCACGATATCAGAATATCTGGATAGCACAATATCACAATTACATGACATGACATGAATAACATGACAGGATGGTATCACGAGAGCCTAACTTCACGATAGCACGATATTAAAAGAAATTCACAATATCATAAGACACTATCAGACTATCATTATAGCATGATATCACAATACTACAATTTTCCAGTAATTTGTAAGTAAGTGTCGTTTTATGATCGTGTGTTTATGTGTACTTCTTTATTTACCTCAATGCTGCAAATTGGGAGATGCCTAGGGGATTTTCATTGTCCCTGTGACAGTGACAATAAAGCTCTATTCTATCCATCCATCTATTATCTTTATCGCTTATCCTCATTAGGGTCACGGGCTGCTGGAGCCTATCCCAGCTATCTGCGGGCGAGAGGCGAGGTACACACTGAACCGGTCGCCAACCAATCGCAGGGCACATAGAAACAAACGACCGGTCGCACTCACATTCACACCTAGGGGCAATTTGAGTCTTCAATCAACCTACTACGCACATTTTTAGGATGTGGGAGGAAACCGGAGTGCCCGGAGAAAACCCACGCTGGCACAGGGAGAACATGCAAACTCCACACAGGCGGGGCCGGGATTTGAACCCCGGTCCCCAGAACTGTGAGGCAGCTGTGCTAACCATTCGGTCACCTTGCCGCCAGAGTATCAATGATGAATCGAGAAAAGACGAAAAATACAATCTGGATATTTTGTTTTGCTGTGATTGTCAAAACATTTCATCACATTACAAAAACAAAACAAAAAAACCCATTTATTATCAAAGCTGCGTACTCGCCTGAACTCAAGAGCCGTCGAACCAAAAAAAAAAAAAAAAAAAAAAAAGTAGATCAAAGACGCAATTGAAACGCTGCTCCAGAACGTTCAAATCAAATCAAAAGAGACGAGGCGGCAACTCAGAACAATAAATCATAAAAGGCATGACATTTTGATGGACAAAAAATATATATGTAAAGCTACCTTATCTTTAAATAACAACACAATGAACATGTTAGACCAGCGATTCCAACTGGTGGTTCAAACATTTAAAAAAATAAATAAATAAAAAAGATTGCGCATTCGAAAAAATACTAAAGTATCTAACATCCAATAATGTCCTTATATACAGTTGAAACCAGATGTTGGAATACACTATATTAAAAGACATTCCACTGTATTTAATATATACTGTCTTGCGATTTGAGTTTTTAAAAAATGACATACAATACATTTGCTTCTCTTGATGTCCTCTACACAAGTGGGCTGCGACAACTGGTCTCCCAGTGAATCACCGTGTGCTACCACTCACGGGGGACGTAAACATTAGCTTCATTTTGTACACTCCAGGGTGTGCGAGGAGGCGGGAAGGGGCTGACACGATGAGTCACCGCTGCTGTGGAGAAAAAAAACAAAAAAAAACTCCATCCATCCTTGTTGTTCATGTGGCGGAAGTGTGGCGAAAGGTGATTAGCGGCTAGCACCCCGGCAGAACTGCCGCCACCTACCAGCATACTAACTCTATCAATGAAGGTGATAAAAACGTTTGTTCCCCAAGGACAAACTGGGCCTTCTATGTTACATTTTAGCATTGTTTGCTCCAGTTCACAACATGAAACATGCAAAGATAAACACTTAGAATTGTTACTGTGTTTTGTTTAAGTGCTGTCTCAACTGTGCGTTTCATAAAAGAACATCGAACATGTTTGTAATTCAGCTCCTCGTAATGAATATTTCTTCGCAAAGCAATTGACACGTGATTCACATCAATAATTCACTATTTGCATATCTTTTGTTGACCAACAGGGGCCACTCATGCCACAGTAGCATCTGCACCACTTGCACACTGACTGAGGAGTATCTGCAACATTTGCACAATTGACACTGTCCCAGATTATCGCACTACTAGTCACTTTAAACTGCGTACATTCCTTGAAGTACTTTGCACAATGGTCATTGCACCGGACTATTGTTCTATTAGTCATTTCTGCTCTAATTTCTAGAGGACTCTGCATCTTCTTGCACAATTAACAAAAATAAATAAATTGTACCGACATTACCAGATTACTATCTGTTTTTTCTCAATGTCTTTATGTCTCTGTTGTCGTACTAGAGCAGCTCCAACTACCGGAGACATTTGTCTGATTCTGCTGACAAAGGGTTGACATGACGCGGTTGACAGGTTTAAGAATATATTCATTGTGTGCTGCAGAGGAGCTACGAGGAGCTGCATGCACATCTGCTTGCTGGTACCACAACAGTGGCAGTGACACAGGAGTACGGAACACTAACTTTAAAGCTAATATACAGTGGTGCCTTGAGATACGAGCAATTTGTTCCTTGCCCACGCTCATTACTCGAAACACTCATATCTCAAATTATCTTTCCTTGTTGAAATGAATGGAAATGCCATTTATGTGTTCCGGCCTCCCCCCCCAAATAATTGTTTTTAATATGAAAAATAGCACTCTATAATATTGTTCTTTTAAAAAAAAAGCATACAGTTATGACGTAATTAAACAGAATGTAAAGAAAATCAAAAAAAATGTTGCCACGTTTTTGCTTCAATTTAATGGATATTGAGCTGCTCCCTCTGGTGTGCACGCCTTGGCCACCTGGGGGCAGTGTCATACAGGCATATGGATATACAAGAAGGAAATGGTCACAATTGCTCCGTAAGCCACAGTAATATTAGTCGTTCTTCGCAAAGAATGTGTATTGTAGGTGGGTCTTTTTAACCCTAATTTATCGATTAGTGCATTGACAAACACATGAAGTGCACCAAATACCACAGCAGCTTTGTCCTTGTTTAACCTTACACAGCACTCCATCACGGCCGTGTGTTTCCGCGTGTGTGCATGCGCATGTGTTTTTGTGTAGGATGTGAGGGAGTTAATAGCCGCAATCACTGGGAGGAGTCTATTTCCTGGACAGAACATACAGTCAGTCCTGCTGCTATTGCATGGTTCACACCTCCAACATATCCGCCAATATGTGTGCGCGTGTGTTACTTGAAAACACAATTAATTGTCAGTGACATCACACACACAAACACACGCACACACAAACGCACTACTTTGTTAGCATCATCACTCCACAGCAGTATGATGAATGACGACACTTAGGATATACTTCAAGGAAAAGCAGATGCGTGTGTGTGTGTGCGTGCGTGCGTGCGTGCGTGTGTATGTGTGTGAGTGAGAGAGAGAGAGAGAGAGAGAGGAGCCAAGGGAGAAAGGCGAACTAGGCCAGCATGAATTTAAAATCAGCCCTGCCAGGCAATGATGTGGGCTGCAAGAGGAAAGCGGTGCGTGTTTTCTCTGTGTAATTTTGCATGTGAGAGTGCATGTGTGTGTGCGTGCGCGTGTTACAAGAGACAATGTGCAGTGCAGAAGAAGTTGCAGGAGGACAGTAAAGCATCACCTTGTACTCTCATTGATCCATTGTGAGGCATACACATCCACACACACTTATTTTCATTGCACGGCAGGAGTGTCACCGCACACATATACACAAACAGACACGATCTGAGGACACACACTGTAGAGGCAACCCCTCTTACACACGTTGCATACAATAGTGTGGAAACAATGGCGCTGAGGGATCTAACAACAAGCTTCGCGTAGCTGTTATTTTAGGGATTAGCGCTGGGTATACTGTATAGTTATTTGGCCTCGATATATTTAATGTCTATGCACCTCTAATGTAGCATACAGCCGTGCTTTGAGATACGAGTTTAAGTCATTCCTTGACAATCCTCGTAACTAAAAACACTAATATCTTAAACCATCTTTCCACATTGTAATGAATGGAAATGCCATTAGCCTGTTCCAATCTCCCCCAAAAATGTTTTGGTTTTTAATGAGGGAAAAATAGCATTCTATAATATAATACTTCATAAAACCATACAGTAATGACATAATTGAATATAATTAAGAAGAATGAAACAGTTTTTGTTACACTTCCTCCTGCAATGCACATTTGTGCTGCTCATTCAGACTCAGCTCCTCTCTCGGCTTCACAGTACGGCAGTAATACTAGTCGTTCTTCGCAGAAGATAAAAAAAATATATATGCCTGTGAGTATTGTTGTTCTCTGTCTACATGTGTTGCTGCACGATTTGTGTTCAGGTAGCCATTGTTTAAAGTTTGACAGTAACCTTCAGCTGAGCGCAGCAATGACCATCTTGAAGCCTCCTTTTTGAAGACTATTTATTAATCTACCAAACTGTAGCTTGTTGTGAAGTGAGTTGAGTTACCTGCCACCATACAGCACTCGTATGTCACGTTTACACTCACAAGTCAAAGCAAATAATCAGCCGTATATGGCTCGTTATCTCCAAAAACTCATAAATCCTGTCACTCGTATCTCAAGGCGCCCCTGTATTTACATCATATTTAATGTCTGTACACCTGTAATGTACCAAATCCAAACTAATTCTCATCCCTGAGAAATTTTGGCAACATAACGACATGATCTTGGATCTAAGGTGTTCATCTATCAATGTTGTTTTGTGAGCGTGTGTGTGTGTGTGTGTGTGTGTGTGTGTGCAACCTCGTCTTGGCGAGACAGTGTACGAGGATAATGAGACTCGGAAGAGGAGGAGGCCTCCTGCAGGTGCAATGCAGGAGGAAAAAAGATGTGCAACTAAATCACAAAGAAGAAGAAGCAGATTATTTTTTGATGTCTAAAAATATACACTGTTGCTGTTTGATGTTTAATAAAACTTCACGTGTGGAGAGGGCAACACAAATCATAACACGTGCTGCACGGACCATGACGCAAGAGGACAGGACCGTACCTTTTTGGATTGTATGGCAGGGGGAAGGGACGCTTCCCTCCAGACTCAAACGGCAAAAAGAGAAATGACTAGTATAGAACTGAATAATTTTATCCCAGAGGAGACTGAGGGCAGCAAGAAAACAGCACTGCCGAAAAGTGGAAACTGTGCCATCGAAGTGTGGTCTTATAGTTGTCATTTTATTCAAGGGAGAGAATAAGGTCAGTGAGACAACAGAGTGCTGCAGCAAAGTGGAGACTATGGAGCTTATTTTGGCAATGACAATCTGCTTGAATAATAGATACAGGTTCGACTTCGTAACAAACACCCATCTCCTCGAAGGCAGCAATAAATCTCAGCGCTGCAGCCAAGTGGAGACTGTGGAGTATAACAGCATGGAATCCAGAGCTAAGGGACATGAACAGAGTAAACTGAGGTTAGCATATGGGATTTCTTTCTTCATTTTATCCAACAGAAGACTGAGGGCAGAAAGAAAATGGAGCTCTGCAGAGAAGGGGGAGATTGTGGTGTATTAAATCATAGCACACCACCAACCTAAGAAAAAAGCTAACCTAATCATGTCATTTTATCCAAGAGGAGATAAAGAACAGCAAGAAAATGGGCCACCACAGCACAATGTAGACTAGGACTCTTTCGGCAAAGACAAATCTGCTTAAACAATAGATACCAGCTCAACTTCCTGTTCGTTAACACACACCCCTCCTGCAGCAAAGTGGAGACTGCGGAGTATAATAGAGCGACGTCCAGATATAAGGTACAGCAACAAAGTAAGACAATGTTACCATGTGCACTGATTTTAGTCATTTAGTGACCATAAATCTGCTCAACTTCCTGCTTGGCGAAGGTAACAAATGCCCCTCTCGGCTCGACGGAGCGCTGCAGCTAAGTTGAGAATGTGGAGTACTATAGTGCCCCATCCGGTGCTAAGTCACAGCAACAAGCTAAGTTAACGTTAGCATGTGGTCTTATTTTCTTATTGTATACAAGAGGAGACTGCGTGCAGCCAGAAAATGGACCACTGCAGCAAAGTAGACACTGCGGAGTATAATAGCATGGCTTTGTGAGCACAAAAACAAGGTAAACAAATTTTGGCAAGCTTATTTTTGTCGTTTTGCTGATGAGAAATCTGATGGACCGTTGCTCCCGGCTTGACCTCCTGCTTGGCTGTGATATCAAATGCCCCTCGCAGTTCAATGGAATGCTGCAGCCAAGTGGAGACTATGGAGTACAATAGCGCTGCACATAGAGTTAAGACACAGCAATGGGGTACATTAGCATGTGGGCTGATTTAAGCAATGACAGAACTGCTTGATTTCCTGCTTGTCTGAGGAAACAAATGTCACTCACTATTTTCATTTTATCCAATAGGAGATGAACAGCAGCAAAAAAATGGCCCGCCACAGCATAGTGGAGACTATGAAATGTATTTCAGTAATGACAAATCCGCTTGAACAATAGGTACTGGCTCGACTTCCTGCTTTGTGACAGTAACAAAAGCCCCCCTGTACTTGAGGGTACCAAGAAAATGGCTTCCTGCAGCAAATTTGAGACTGTGGAGTATCGAAAAGCAGGAATCCAGAGATAAGGCACAGCAAGGGGCGTAAACCAACATTAGCACGAGCATTAAATCTGCTCGACTGCCCGCTTGGCGGAGGTAAAACGATGCAGTGCTGCAGCAAAGTGGAGACTGTGGAGTCTATGATAAGAATGAGGGGAGCTTAAGTGTGAAAGCGCAGGACAGCAGCAGGTGGTCCGGCGTCTGCTATCGAGCGTTCTAAGAGCAGTGTTGCCATGACTACTGGGATGCTGTCAATAATAGCCGAGTGCGCATATGTGTGTGTGTGTGTGTGTGTGTGCGCGCGCGCACGTGTGCTTGTGTGTGTCTTGGGCAGGGAAAAAAACAACTGGTTTTCTTTGTTCCTGCTTGGCGGCACATTGGACAGGGAGCGTATTGGATGCGATCCGACCGGACCGGCCATCAGTTAGGCCGGTGTGACGGAATCAATACGGTCCTCGGTGGTGCACGGCGCTGGGAGTGCGGTCGCGGGGATAACGGATTTTTCGGGGATCCGCCGAGGTTTTTCCCTTCTCATTTGTCTTCAGCTGCTTTAATTGAAAAGGAAAATTCCCTCATAGACTGACATGCAACTGGATGCACAACTCCAGGTTTTCTTTCCGGGAAAGTAGCACGCATTTCGGGACCATTGCTTTTTCAACATAGGCGGTTATACTTAAGGTTCATATAGCTTCTTCCCCTTTCACGCTGTTTATAATAAAAGTTTTTTCGGCCCGTGTCGCTGGACTGTGTGAAACATACAGCTAAGGAATGGATGGTGTTTTCCAGCAATTTCCCATCTTAAGTTATGAGCTCTAGTCACTTTGCATCCCTTTCACACTACCCATCAATGATGTCTTTTCCCATTTTGCTGGATGTGTGAATGGTACAGACAAGGAACGGGGGTGCAAAGGCGACATGAAAATTTTGTGGCTTTAGTTATGACCGTTGTCACTCTGCCCATCTTTTTCTACATCAGCAAGGTGGTAACATCCGTCTACGTTTTTTTACCCTTTCACACTACCCATCAACGCTGTCTTTTCCCTGTGTCGCTGGACTATGCGAAAGATACGGACAAAAAAAGGGGGGTAGGCACAGCTTTCGACATTGTGTAAGGGTATTTCCCCTTTCATGCTGACCGTCAAAGACGGCTTTTCCCGTTTTGCTGGATGTGTGAAAGGTACAGACAAGGAACAGGGGTGCAAAGGCAATCCAATAATTTATGTTAAGTTATGAACTTGATGTTACTTAGCAGTTCCTTTTGGACATCGGCACATAGGTTATGTTCATACGGGGTTTTCCCCTTTCACGCTACCCAACAAAGCTGTCTTCCCTGTGTGGCTGGACTGTGTGCACAGTAATGACCAGAAATTGGGTGGGGACGTTTTTTAACTACATCACTTAGGACTTTTTTTTGTGTGTCTGCATGTCTATAACGTTCATATGGGTTGGTCCCCTTTCATGCTGCCAATCTTAGCTGTCTGTCTAACTGCTTTTGTTCTGTGTTGGCTACACCGTGTGAAAAGTTCAGATGAAGTCGAACCACAAATAGTCTGCCTTTGGTTATAAACTTTATATAACTCGCGACTATTTTTGGGCGAGTCGGTAATATTCATACTGCCCCCCCCCCCCCCCCCCCCCCCCCCTTCTCACAACCAAAGCTTTCTCCTCCTTTGTCTCTCGAGTGTGTGAAAGGTACTGACAAGAAATGAGGGGGGATGAAAGCAACCTGGGAAATTCCAAGCTTCAGAGGCGGAACGGTGGCATTTTTGTACATAATGTTTGTAACTATTTTTCCCCATTCACGCTGCCCATCCAACCTGCCTTTTTCTCCGTATAGCTGGAATGTGCGAACGGTACTGACAAGGAATGGGATAAGAAGGCAAAAAGCAAATTTCAAAGCTATTGTTATGAACATTGGTACAGTAAGATTCATGCAGGCTTTTTTTCCCCCTTTCACACTCCTCATCAAAGCTTTTTTTTTGCTAGTGTCGCTGCACTGTTTGAAAGGTACCTACAAGGAATTGAAGGAATGAAGGTGAACTGTTTATTTTTACAGCATTAGCTATGAACTTTGCCAATTTGCACATCCTTTTTATGGCAGATCACTGATCTTCATACAGGTTTTTCACATTGCACGCTGCCCTTCAGAGCTAGCTTCTTCTGCTATGTTGCTGGACCGTGTGAAAGGTACTGGACACGAAACAAAAGAGCGAATTTCCCAGCTTTGGAGTACTGTCACAGTGACGACTAAGCTAGTGACTGCTTACATGTAAAAGTGTGTTTTTTAAGCTAATACCACGACCCTGTGCATCCAACAACGCTGCGGCTCTACTTAGCTTTTTCCGCGTAGTCGCTTGCAACTAGCCAACCCTACTATTTGTACACAACCAATCATAAAAAGTCACTTTTCAATCACGTGGGACATAGTGAGCGACTTAGCATTAGTGTGCCTTTTTAAGCAGCCATTTTAAAGCACTTGTATCACATCTATCCATAAGCAGCAGCTCTGACCTCGTCCCTGCACTTCCTCTGCATGATTCCCTGGCACACTGCAGCATCCTTCCACCTCCTCATCCTCCCCCACCTCCCTCAGACACCCCCCTTTCTCCCTGTCGTCCCCTTCCTCCCCCGCCTTTCCACCTGCTTTTAAATGCACGGCGCAGCCCGGCCGACCGGGGCTTTAGATTAGCCTGTGCTGCGTTTTTTTTGTAGGGGTGGGGAGGGCGGTTGTCGGTCCACCTGGGAAGAGAGAATCGGGGCGGGGAGGGAGAGGGCTTGCAGAATGGTACAGTCCAGCTGTTTGCTGGCTGTCCTTCACTTAAATAGGCCACAGTGGTGAAAGGGGGGGGGGGCTATGAAAAAAATAACCAAGAAGCACCACTGCTCTGAGGTCATCTCTTGAGATAAAAACAACATGGCCGCTCACATGCATGCATGATGCATGTGTGGAGGGAGGGTAGTAGCGTAGCATGGTTTAGCATCCACTGCCTGTTTCGTAACCCAAAAAACGGGATTAAAATGTGTGAGGATGAGGACTCGCGTTAAAACAACACACAAACAAAATAGGGGTACATGTGTCAAAATGTCCCCCTTCCCCTCACTTTTGCATTAATGAGAGGGCTTGTGCCCCCCCCCTAATTCCCCCCCTTATGACCCTCTTCCTATCATTCACAATGGACGCATAACGATGGATAGCATCATGCTAAGTGGGCCTTTGTCCACCTTGGTGCCATTTGGCACCACCTGCACCAGGCACCAAAAAAGAGGGGGGGCTTTTTCTTTTATCGGCGCCATTAAGTCAACAATGGCCGCTCCTGATGCTGATGAGGATGAGGACGAGGAAAGGGAGGGAGGGGACGCACAAGCTCACTTCAGCCATTAAAATTCATATTTAAGCGTTTGAGTCCCTGCACAGATGAACGAACAAATGACATCATCCCTTCAAAGAAGAAGCATGTGGCGTCAAATAAAACATGGAGGAGTCAATGTGTGTGATGGAGAAGGGAGGTGGGGGGGGGGTGGTCCACTCACCAGGTTGAGAACAGTCTCCACGATGTCCCGGTTGCTCACCTCGCCGACCTGGATGAGGCCCACCAGCACGGCGAATTTCATCTGGATATTCCTGATGGGGACGGCGGGGTTGATGACGCCGGCCGGCAGCACCACGGAGCCGGCGGCTGACGACGGCATCCTGTCCCCCGGAAGAGGCAGCGGCGGCGGTCCGGGTAGTGGTGGTGGTGATGGTGAGGAGCAGTCGGCGGCCGCCAGCGAGCAAGCCGAGCCCGGTGGTGCCGAAAGCGGCTTCTCGCTCGACATTTTCCCAGCCCTCTCTTCGGAGGAGAGGACGGGAACGGGTGTCTCGCACCTACCTGCCCTACAAGCTGAGGCTCGGCGGCGGCGGAGACAAACACATCCACCGTACCACACTGAAAGCGGGCGAACGTTCACAAGCGACGCGGGCGTCCTCGCACCGTGCTCGGCTTCATACGGTTGGGGAGGGTGAGGGCTCTCTCTCGCTCTCTGTCAGTCAGTCAGTGAAGTCGACGTCGACGCGAGCGTCCAACAGCGCCATGTTGACGCCCCCTGGCTGCGGTGGGCAGCCGTTGACCGCGCATGCGCACTCGACTCAATGCTGGTGGGGGCGCGTCCACCGTCCCGAAGTGCGCGTGCACGCGCACGTAGCTGCGCCAGTGCCAATGATGCCATCGCATACGTACAACAAAATGAAATCAAATAAAAATCCAATTACTATTGTGTACAATACACAATATATTTTTTTTCTACTAAATGAATCCAATAAATGAGTGGACTAAAATACATTTACATTTATTTTGCAATATACATGAAAGAAACCTAAATAAAATTAAGCAAATTATTTAAATAGACACAATCAATAAAATAAAATGAAATACAACCAATCAAAAAACAGTGAATCCATTAAATAAAAAAAATAAATTCATAAACTAAATAACAAAAGCTGTTAAATAAACGCAATTCAATATAATATGATACAATAACATACAGTAAATGCATTCAACTGTTTAGTTGCAATCGCCATCCATCCATCCATTTTCTGTGCTGCTTATCCTCACAAAGGTCGCGGGCGTGCTGGAGCCAATACCAGCTATCTTCGGGCAGGAGGCCGGGTACACCCTGAACTGGTTGCCAACCAATCGCAGAGCACACATAAACAAACAACCATTTGCACTCACATTCACACCTACGGGTAATTTAGAGTCTTCAATTAACCTACCATGCATGTTTTTGGGATGTGGGAGGAAACCAGAGTGCCCGGAGAAAACCCATGGAGGAACGGGGGAGAACATGCAAACTCCTCAAAGGTGGGGCCGGGGATTGAACCCAGGTCCCCAGAACTGTGAGGCAGACACTCTAACCAGTCGTCTACTGTGCCGCACCTTGGAACCTATGAATTCAATAAATGTATTAAATTAAATCCAATTAATTAAAGCCGGTTACAGTGAATTTATGAAATAAATACAATAACAATAATTAAAAACAAATATTTGAATAAAAACTAAACACAATTTCAATATGATACATTAATGGAACAAAAACACAAGTGAGTTAGATAATCAACAATCAAATTAAATACATCAAATAAATAAAATATGAAATAAAAGACACCCCTTTCACCTTATCGTGGTGGTGGGGTTGGTGTGTCCCAGTGATCCCAGGAGTTCAGTTGGCTGCAAGCTTTACAAAATGGCAAACAGTTCCTTAGTGAGGGACCAGATAGCGAGCTTCCCCCAAAAAAACAACCAAAAACTCAATACTCAGTCGGAAGAGCGGAGTGCCCTCTCCAGGTCAGGGGGGTGAGTTCTGCCCCCGACCCCCCCGTTCGTCTTGGGGTCTTGCTCATGAGCGAGGGAAGGAGCACGAAATCGACAGGCAGGTTGGTGCAGCGTCTGCAGTGATGTGGACTCTGTCAGGAGTTGAGGCAAAAGGTGAAGCTCTCGATTTACCGGTTGATCGATAACGATATTTCCAACGGCTCTGGGTCTATATTCACGCACACACACACACACACAATACAAATCACGAAAATATATATATTTATTTTAAAATTAAAAAATCTCTATTTTTGGGCACTAACGAAGGTCGCAAAGTGCCTTACAAGAAAGTGGACCTGCAATAATACTAGTACTACTTGATGCCTTTATTGTGCACTTGATTCACTTTGCATTTCTTCCTCCAGCGGGCCACATCTGCTGGCAGCCACATCCATTTACAAGTGAGGGATAAGTGTGTGTCTGAATGGATTTTCATTCCACGCAGCGACCACTAATGTTCCGCCACTCGCTTGCTTGAGACGCAGTCTGATGACAAGGGGAGACATCACAATGACATTCTCTGGCCTTGTGTGTGTGTATGTCACACTCCTCTTTGCTATGACACAAAGGCTTGTAAAGCTTTGTCTTGGGTAACAAAAGGTTCCTCCTGCAGGGCGTCTCTGTCCCGGCTCTGACTGCTGATTGGCTACAAGTCTTTTTTTTTCTTCCTTCTTGTTCTTCTTCTTGCATCCACCCATGAAAAGGTCGCTCCTCTCAGGGCTTGCAGTGTTTGTTTGTAGTGGTGGCTGTGGTGCCAGAGTAGACAAGCACTGCAAGGAAGTAGTAACACAAGTAGACAAGCATGCACTTGACTGGATGTTGACGTGTGATCGGTTGTGACAGAAAAAAAACAACAGGAACCTGACGGATGCATGGATGGATTGGTTGATAAATGGATGAATGTAGCGATACACAAATCGATGGCTGAATGTGTTGTTGGTGGATAGAATGTTGGATGGAAGGAGAGTCGGATAGGAAAATGGTTGGATAAGTTGATGTATTGATACACAAATTAATGGATGGAGTTGGATTGAAGGATATTGTTGCATAAATGGACTAATGGATTGTTGGGTTGATCGATGAATACCCAAATCAATTGCTGGACGACAGACTGGGTGATGGATGCTGAAGCTCTTCAATGGATTCGCACTGACTGGTATCAGCAGGTCAACAGCGCCCCTCAGTGGACACTAATAGAACTACTTCGTTCACAGCTACCGTATTATGACTTTGCAGTGAAGGATGTCATGTTTTAGTTAAGAGTGCGCAAATTGCTGTCTAGAATTTTGTCAGACCAAAATTAATCCAAATCTGATTCAGTTTAGTCGGCAATGTAAACGTCCATGAAACATCTTCACACTTCATCCTATCAGATTTTCAGACTCAGGACAGAAGTGAGTATTTGCGAGCAACAGTATGGTTTCATGCCTAGAAAGAGTACCACAGATCCATTATTTGCCTTGAGGATGTTGATGGAAAGTACATAGAAGGTCAAAAGGAGCTACATTTTGACTTTGTAGATCTAGATCTATGACAGAGTACCCAGAGAGGAACTGTGGTACTGCATGCGGACGTCTGGAGTGGCAGAGAAGTATGTTAGAATAATACAGGACATGTAGGAGAACAGCAGAACAGCGGTGAGGTGTGCTGTAGGTGTGACAGACGAATTTAAGGTGGAGGTGGGACTCCATCAGGGATCAGCCCTGAGCCCCTTCCTGTTTGCAGTGCTGATGGATAGGCTGACAGATGAGGTTGGACTGCAATCCCCGTGGACCATGATGTTTGCAGATGACATCGTGATCTGCAGTGAAAGCAGGGAGCAGGTGGAGGAACAGTTAGAAAGATGGAGGCGTGCACTGGAAAACGGAGGAATGAAGATTTGCCGAAGTAAAACTGAATATATGTGCATGGAGAATAGATAGCAAGGGTGGAGGACTTTTAATACTTGGGGTCAACCGTCCAGAACAATGGTGAGTGTGGTCAGGAAGTGAAGAAACGGGTCCAAGCAGGTTGGAACGGGTGGAGGAAGGTGTCAGGTGTGTTATGTGACAGAAGAGTCTCTGCTAGGATGAAGGGCAAAGTTTATAAAACAGTGGTGAGGCCAGCCATGATGTACGGATTAGAGACAGTGGCACTGAAGAGAAAACAGGAAGCAGAGCTGGAGGTGGCGGAAATGAAGATGTTGAGGTTCGCTCTCGGAGTGACCAGGTTGGATAAAATTAGAAATGAGCTCATCAGAGGGACAGCCGAGGTTCGATGTTTTGGAGACAAAGTTAGACAGAGCAGACTTCGATGGTTTGGACACGTCCAGAGGAGAAATAGTGAGCATATTGGTAGAAGGATGATGAGGATGGAGCTGCCAGGCAAGAGAGCTAGAGGAAGACCAAAGAGAAGGTTGATGGATGTCGTGAGGGAAGACATGAGGCCAGTTGGTGTTCGAGAGGAGGATGCAGGAGATAGGCTGACATGGAAAAGTGTGTATATATTATATATATATCCATCCATCCATCCATCTGCTGAGCCACGTATCCTCACTAGGGTTGCGGGAGTGCTGGAGCCTATCCCAGCTATCTTCGGGCAGGAGGCGGGGTACACCCTGACCTGGTTGCCAGCCAATCACAGGGCACACATAAACAAACAACCATTCGCACTCACATTCACACCTAAGGGCAATTTAGAGTCTTCAATCAACCTACCACGCTTGTTTTTGGGATGGGGAAGGAAACCGGAGTGCCCGGAGAAAATCCATGCAGGCACGGGGAGAACATGCAAACTCCACACAGGTGGGGCCGGGATTGAACCCCAGTCCTCAGAACTGTGAGGCAGACGCTCTAACCAGTCACCCACCGTGCCGTGTGTGCATGCGTGTATGTGTGTGTGTATATATTTGTATATATATATATATATATATATATATATATAGTAGTTAATATGTAATAATAATAGTTATTATTAGTAGTTAATAGATAATAGTTAATATTTTCCCCCATTAAATCTAAATCCTTTTTCGCGCAACAGCTAATTTACTGGCATGCCACAAATACAGTCATTCCACTGTGCAGAATAACTAACATGAGCTTTCATTTTTTGCATCACTTTATTTAAAAAACAACAATTCTGTGTTGTATATGGCACCTTTTAATGTATCATAGCATCACCATGGCGACGCTGGCTCCTCCTGCAGCACGAAAGACACTAAAGTGTTTGTTTCTTATTGCTTCCTATTGTTGGCGTATCAATATGATCGCGACACCCTGAAAAGCTATTAACAAAACACAGACACTCTCAGTAACAAATTATCTCACACACACTTACACGCGCACTCTCTCAAACACACACTATCACATTCACACACACACACATGCTCTCTCTGGTCACATGCACATATTCTCTCACACACTCTCACACTCATAAACCCCTACACAAACTTTTTAGCTTTCTCTCTTGCTCTCACATGTAGACACACCTGTACACACAAACTCACATATACACTCTCACAACACATTCACACCATCTCTCTCTCGCTCTCACACTCTCACATTCGCGCTCTCTCAAAAAGTCTCACCCACTTTCGCACTCTCACACACACACTCTAAAAACACAAACTACCTCTCTCTCACACGCACACACACTCACACATACATACTCTTTCTTTCTCTCTCTCTCTCTCTCTCATTCACTCACACACACGCGCGCACCCACACACCATGCTTCCCAGAAGCAGTGCAATGATCAAATGTCTCAGACATAACAGCAATGAAATGTGGAACCTCCTTCTTCTCCTTCTTCTTCTTCACTTCTCCTCTAACTTTTCTGGTCGAGACAAGTCTCGAAAGTTCCGCTGGTGGGTCATTGTGATCATCACGATGGCATCACCCAGCATGAGTTGAGTGTGAGAAGCCTAAAAACAATCAGTCTGCCAAAAGTGCGCTTTTCTCAGCACTACAGTATGTGGACGTGATCTGGTACCAGGGCCCAGCGTCGAGGTCCTACTGTCCGGGTTCTACTGTGCTAAGGAACGAGGCTCGGATCCTCTGCACTTCGTTGGTGCACAGGTACCCGTATGCCTTGTTGTACCATTCCGGAGCGCGCCCCCTGCGACCCGCAAGAGAAAATGTTAACAAAATCTGAACAAATATGAAGGTTGCGGAAAGGGGCCGTTTCTCGTACCTGAGGTCCACTCTGGAGACGTGTGTCAGTCTGGTTCTGGTCGGCATGCCGCAGGGTTCCAGCAGGTAGTTGGACTCCAGGACGACGCCCCGCACCGCCGCCGCCGTGCGCGGGCCGCCGTCGTGATCCACCGACACGCACACCAACGCGCACCAGCCTTTAACTGGGTCTGAACGCCAAGACCTGCCGGGGAGCGTCAACGTGAAGACCGTGTGAAAAAAACGGACTGCTCGCCAATCCGTCACAAGACATACAGTGGGTACGGAAAGTTTTCACACGCCCTTAGATTTTTCACTCTTTGTTATATTGCAGCCATTTTGTAAAAAAGAAAAACTGAAACATCACGCAGCCATAAGTATTCAGAACCCTTTGCCATGACACTCATATATTTAACGCGGATGCTGTCCATTTCTCCTAATCATCCAAAATGGTTCTACACCTTCATTGGAGTCCAGCTGTGTTTGATTATACTGATTGGACTTGATTAGGAAAGCCACACCCCTACCTATATAAGACCTTACAGCTCACAGTGCATGTCAGAGCAAATGAGAATCATGAGGTCAAAGGAACTGCCTGAAGAGCTCAGAGACATAATTGTGGCAAGGCACAGATCTGGCCATGGTTACAAAAACAATTCTGCTACACTTGAGGTTCGTAAGAGCACAGCGGCCTCCATAATCCTGAAATGGAAGATGTTTGGGACAATCAGAACCCTTCCTAGAGCTGGCCGTCTGGCCAAACTGAGCAATTGGGGGAGAAGAGCCTTGGTGAGAGATGTAAAGAAGAACCCAAAGATCACTGTGATTGAGCTCCAGAGATGCAGTCGGGAGATGGGAGAAAGTTCTAGAAAGTCAACCATCACTGCAACCAACCACCTAGTCGGGGCTTTATGGCAGAGTGGCCCGACGGAAGTCTCTTCTCAGTGCAAGACGCATGAAAGCCCACATGGAGCTTGCTAGAAAAACACCTGAAGGACTCCAAGATGGTGAGAAATGGTCTGATGAGACCAAGATAGAAATTGTTGGCCTTAATTCTGAGTATCATGTGTGGAGAAAACCAGGCACTGCTCATCACCTGTCCAACACAGTCCCAACAGTGAAGCATGGTGGTGGCAGCATCATGCTGTGGGTGTGTTTTCCAGCTGCAGGGGCAGGGAGATTGGTTGCAATCGAAGAAACTACGAATGCGGCCAAGTACAGGGATATCCTGGACAAAAACCTTCTGTAGAGTGCTCAGAACCTCAGACTGGGCCGAAGGTTCGCCTTCAAAAAAGACAATGACCCTGAGAACGCAGCTAAAATACCGAAGGAGTGGCTTCGGAACAACTCCGTGACTGTTTTTGAATGGGCCAGATAGAGCCCTGACATAAACCCAATTGAGCATCTCTGGAACGACCTGAAAATGGCTGCCCACCAACATTCACCATCCAACCTGACAGAACTAGAGAGGATCTGCAAGGAATGGCATTCCGAATAAGACTCATGGCTGTATTAGCTCAAAAGAGTGCTTCTACTAAATACTGAGCAAACGGTCTGAATACTTACGGCTGTGTGATATTTCAGTTTTTCTTTTTTAATAAATCTGCAAAATTTCAACAATTCAGGTTTTTATCTGTCAATATAAGGTGCTGTGTGTACATTAATGAGGACAAAAATGAACTTAAATGATTTTAGAATATGTCTGCAATATAAAAAAGAGTGAAAAATTTAAGGGGGTCTGAATACTTTCCGTACCGACTGTATATAGACAAACAAAGGACTCATCATCAGTTAATCAGAGTACAGACTAACAGTTGACTGCCACAACTAGCGACAAGTCTATTGGCCACACCCGCACAGCATGACAGCCTGCGATAGTTCAGATGTGAGTCTGACGAACTAAAGGTCCCTAGTTTTAGCACAAAGGGTAGGTTTTATTGCATTATTGAACCTCTATTTTATGACTTTTATTACTTTTATTCAACTCTCCCATGAGCAATCTGAAATAGCTCATTTGGGATAGAGTTCAACTGAAGATCTGGAAGGCACTGGTTCGATTCTGGGTTTCAGCACAAAACCCTATGTGGGGTGTTTTGTGGCATGTTGTTTTTGTAGGCAAAACATATAACCCCCATTGGCTGAAAATGAACGCGGTTGGATGTTGAGTGTTGGTCAGAGGGGCTGTAGGCGCAGAATGGCAGCCACACTTCTGTCAGACTTCAGGAGAGCTGTGGCTTCCCACCACTCGGGTGTGACAGTGGAGTGAATGAACAATGTGCAATTGTAAAGCGCTTTGAACTCCTTGAAAAAGCACTATATAAGTGTAATACAGGAGTATAACTTTTTGCAGTTATTCTACCTGTATTTTATGACTGGTGCCTAGTCAATTTACATGTCAATGGGCAGAAATAGCTCAGTTGGGAGAGCGTTACACTGCAGGGTTTCGGCACAAAACACATAGGCTGTGGTTATTGTACCTCTATTTTAACTGGCGACCAATGCATTGTTTGCCTATATATAGTGCCTTGTGACTGTGTGGTGACCAGTCCATTGTGTGTCTCTGAGTGTGCCGAGCTTACCTGAGTATCACGTAGTCTGTGCGGGGCAGCGGTGCCATGTTGTGACAGACGTACTGGTACACGTCCATTTGCTTGTCCAGCGTTTCCACGACCTTCTCCTGCTGCAGTTCCAGCTGCCAGAGGGGGCGCTCTCGCAGTAACCGATGCAGAACCTCAGTGGGCGTGGCTGCCACCTCCGTGCTGACGCGCCACCGCCGAAGAGGGTTGCCGTCACCCACCTGAAGCCACAACCGCGTCCAGTGAGATCACGCGAGTGTGTTTCAGCATTCAGACATGATAAAACCCCCTCAGCATGTACACAATGACCTGAAAATGAATGCTTTTCTTTTGACTCGACTCTTAAGAATTTACATACTAACATGATGGTTGGTCTCAGCATTGACCAAACATGATGAACAAATTATTCAAATAAGAACATTATGAATGGTGTGACTGCTCCACAATAACATTAGTGTGAATGCCTGAGTCTCAGCATTAAAAGTGTGTTTGTATGTCAGCATGTGTTCTAGAAGAGAGAGACCTTTTTGTAGGCCAGTTCCATGTGCTCTCCTGCGGGACGAAATATCCACGCTTTGCTCTTGTCTTTGGTCTCCTTCAGAAGGTCGTGGATATGTTTCTCGACGTGAGCGTGGTAGGAGCCTTCGTCAATCTCCTCGTATTCCTCGTCCTCTTCCTCCTCGTCCTCGTCCATGTCCTCCCGGCGTGCCTTACCCAGATCGTCCAGCGGAGGCGCCGCAAGCTCGGCATCCATGTAGGAGTTACGGGACTGGCTCACCATCTCCTCTGGGATCTGTGGGAGGACCATCAAGTGAGTGACTGGCGACGAGTCAATTGGTTGTCTAACCATCCATCCCATTGTTTATATGTGAAATGTGATTGACTGGCAGTAACCGATCGGTTGTTCGACTGTGATCGATTGCTTTATAGACCTTTTGAATGAGTTGCACCGATGGTCGTGTTCTATCATTCTGCGTCATAAGCCCTTAAATGAGTTGCAACCAGGCACTTGTAAAGGTCACAGTAAGCCTTAGACTGAAGATCTAAAGGTCCCTGGTTCAATTCCGGGTTTCGGCATGGAGGACACAGGAATTTGATTTTGCAGGAGTTATTGCACCTCTGGTTGTGTTCGGAG
This sequence comes from Phyllopteryx taeniolatus, assembly GCF_024500385.1. Taxonomy (NCBI): domain Eukaryota; kingdom Metazoa; phylum Chordata; class Actinopteri; order Syngnathiformes; family Syngnathidae; genus Phyllopteryx; species Phyllopteryx taeniolatus. Next base: position 16,839,372 of record NC_084518.1, read on the forward strand.
TGCTTTCTAGGCCTTTTGAATGAGTTGCAAACAGGTACTTTTAAAGAACATAGCAAGCCGAAATAGCTCAGTTGGGAGAGCGTTAGACTGAAGATCTAAAGGTCCCTGGTTCAATCCCGGGTTTCGGCATGTAGTACACAGGAATGTGATTTTGCAGTAGTTATTGCACCGATGGTCGTGTTCTATAATTTTGCGTCATAGTCTCTTAAATCAGTTGCAACCAGGCACTTTTAAAGACCACAGCAAGCTGAAATAGCTCAGTTGGGAGAGCGTGAGACTGAACATCTAAAGGTCCCTGGTTCAAGCCCGGGTTTCACCATGTATTACACAAGAATGGGATTTTGCAATAGTAATTGCACCTATGGTCGTGTTCTATTTTGCGTCATAGGCCCTTGCATGAGTTGCAACCAGGCACTTTTAAACCCCATAGCAAGCCGAAGTAGCTCAGTTGGGAGAGCGTTAGACGGAAGATCTAAAGGTCCCTGGTTCAATCCCGGGTTTCGGCATGTCGTACACAAGAATGTGCTTCTGCAGTAGTTATTGCACCTATGGTTGTGTTTAATTTTGCGTCATAGGCCTTTAAATGAACACACCTCTGGTTGTGTTCTGTGCTTTATAGGCCTTTTGAATGAGTTGCAACCAGGCACTTTTAATAGCTCAGTTCGGAGAGCGTTAGACTGAAGATCTAAAGGACCCTGGTTCGATCCCGGGTTTCGGCATGGAGTACACAGGAATTTCGTTTTGCAGGAGTTATTGCACCTCTGGTTGTGTAGTGCTTTAAAGGCCTTTTGAATGAGTTGCAAACAGGCACTTTTAAAGACCATAGCAAGCCGAAATAGCTCAGTTGGGAGAGCGTTAGACTGAAGATCTAAAGGTCCCTGGTTCAATCCCGGGTTTCGGCATGGAGTACACAGGAATTTCAATTTGCAGGAGTTATTGCACCTCTGGTTGTCTTCTGAGTGCTTCCTAGGCCTTTTGAATGAGTTGCAAACAGGCACTTTTAAAGACCATAGCAAGCCGAAATAGCTCAGTTGGGAGAGCGTTAGACTGAAGATCTAAAGGTCCCTGGTTCAATCCCGGGTTTCGGCATGGAGTACACAGGAACTTCATTTTGCAGGAGTTATTGCACCTCTGGTTGTGTTCTGAGCTTTCTCGGCCTTTTGAATGAGTTGCAAACAGGCACTTTTAAAGACCATAGCAAGCCGAAATAGCTCAGTTGGGAGAGCGTTAGACTGAAGATCTGAAGGTCCCTGGTTCAATCCCGGGTTTCGGCATATACAGGAATTTGATTTTGAATGAGTTGCAACTAGCCACATTTCAAGACAATCGTAACCCGAAATAGCTCAGTTGGGATAGCGTGAGACTGAAGATCTAAAGATCCCTGGGTTTTGGCATGTAGTACACAAGAATGGGATTTTGCAGTTGATATTGCACCTATGGTCGTGTTCTGCTAGTTTGCGTCATAGGCCCTTAAATGAGTTGCAACCAGGCACTTGTAAAGGTCAGAGTAACCCAAAATAGCTCAGTTGGGAGAGTGTTAGACTGAATATCTAAAGATACCTGGTTCAATCCCAGGTTTCGGCATGTAGTACACAGGAATTTGTTCTATGAGCTTGTGCTTCCTCGACCCTTTGAATGAGTTACAAAAAGGCACTTTTAAAGACCATAGCAAGCCGAAATAGCTCAGTTGGGAGAGCGTTAGACTGAAGATCTAAAGGTCCCTGGTTCAATCCCGGGTTTCGGCATGGAGTACACAGGAACTTCATCTTGCAGGAGTTATTGCACCTCTGGTTGTGTTCTGAGCTTTCTCGGCCTTTTGAATGAGTTGCAAACAGGCACTTTTAAAGGTCAGAGTAACCCAAAATAGCTCAGTTGGGAGAGCGTTAGACTGAATATCTAAAGATCCCTGGTTCAATCCCAGGTTTCGGCATGTAGTACACAGGAATTTGTTCTATGAGCTTGTGCTTCCTCGACCCTTTGAATGAGTTACAAAAAGGCACTTTTAAAGACCATAGCAAGCCGAAATAGCTCAGTTGGGAGAGCGTTAGACTGAAGATCTAAAGGTCCCTGGTTCAATCCTGGGTTTCAGCATGGAGTACACAGGAATTTCAATTTGCAGGAGTTATTGCACCTCTGGTTGTGTTCTGAGTGCTTCCTAGGCCTTTTGAATGAGTTGCAAACAGGCACTTTTAAAGACCAAAGCAAGCCGAAATAGCTCAGTTGGGAGAGCGTTAGACTGAAGATCTAAAGGTCCCTCGTTCAATCCCGGGTTTCGGCATGGAGTACACAGGAATTTCATTTTGCAGGAGTTATTGCACCTCTGGTTGTGTTCTGAGTGCTTCCTAGGCCTTTTGAATGAGTTGCAAACAGGCACTTTTAAAGACCATAGGAAGCCGAAATAGCTCAGTTGGGAGAGCGTTAGACTGAAGATCTAAAGGTCCCTGGTTCAATCCCGGGTTTTGGCATATACAGGAATTTGATTTTGAATGAGTTGCAACTCGCCACATTTCAAGACAATCGTAACCCGAAATAGCTCAGTTGGGATAGCGTTAGACTGAAGATCTAAAGATCCCTGGGTTTTGGCATGTAGTACACAAGAATGGGATTTTGCAGTTGATATTGCACCTATGGTCGTGTTCTGCTAGTTTGCGTCATAGGCCCTTAAATGAGTTGCAACAAGGCACTTTTAAAGACCATAGCAAGCCGAAATAGCTCAGTTGAGAGAGCGTTAGACTAAAGGTCCCTAGTTCAATCCTGGGTTTCGGCATGGAGTACACAGGAACTGCATTTTGCAGGAGTTATTGCACCTCTGGTTGTGTTCTGAGCTTTCTAGGCCTTTTGAATGAGTTGCAAACAGGCACTTTTAAAGACCATAGCAAGCTGAAATAGCTCAGTTGGGAGAGCGTTAGACTGAAGATCTAAAGGTCCCTGGTTCAATCCCGGGTTTCGGCATGGAGTACACAGGAATTTCAATTTGCAGGAGTTATTGCACCTCTGGTTGTGTTCT